>NC_084795.1:61059287-61069287 GCF_963169125.1 Humulus lupulus | reverse complement strand
CTACTACCACTTCTACTACAACTACTACTAATATTACTCCTCCTACGACTACTGATGATGCTGTCGCCGCTTCCGCCGCCGCCGCCGACGCCGATGCAACTGCTGTCGCCGCCCCTGCTGCTGCAGCTACTTCTGCTGCTGATAATGCTTTTAGTTCTACTACAGCTGCTGCTTCTATAACTACCACAACCACTACCACAACCACTACCAGTACCACTACTACCACCACTTTCACCACTACCACTACCACTACCTTTGCCACTACCACTACTACCACTACTACCACTACCACCACTACCACTACTACCACTACCACTATTACAACTACTACTACTTCTACTACTACTTCTACTACCACTACCACTACCACTACCACTACTACCACTACCACTACCACTACTACAACTACCACTACCACTACCACCACTACAACTACCACTACTACCACTACTACTACCACTACCACTTCTACCACTACCACAACAACTACCACTACCACTACCACTACAACGACTACCGCTACCACTACCACTACCACTACCACTACCACGACTACGATAATTACTACCACTACCACTACCACTACTACTCCACTACCACTACCACCACTACTACTACTACTACTACTACCACTACCACTACCACTACCACTAACACTACCACCACCACCACCACCACCACCATTACCGCCACCACTTCCACTACCACCACTACTACCACTACCAATACCCATACAACCACCACCACCACCACCACAACTACTTCCACCACTACTACTACCACTACTTCTACCACTACTGCTACTACTCCTACTGCAACTACTGCTACTACTCCTACTTCTACTGCTACTCCTACTACTACTACTTCTTCTACTACTGCTACTTCTACTTCTACTTCTACTACTACTACTCTTACCACTACGACTACTACTACTACTACTACCACCACCACCACCACCACCACCACTACCAGTACTACTACCACTACCACTACTACCACCATTACTACCACTACTACCACTTCTACTACAACTACCACCACTACTACTACTACTACTACTACTACTCCTACTACGACAACAATTGATGCTGCCACTACCGCCGCCGCTTCTGCTGCCGCCGCTGATGCCGCCATCGCTGCAACTGCTGTCGCCGCCCCTGCTGCTGCTGCTGCTCCTAGTGCTCCTGCGGCTGGTGCTGATGCTTCTACTACTTGTACTACTGCTGCTACTACAACTACCACAACCACAACGACAACCACAACCACAACCACTACCACTACCACTACGATTACCATAACCACTACCACTACCACAACCACTACTACCACAACCACTACCACTAGCACTACAACTACTACCACTACCCCCACTACCACTACTGCCACTACTACTATTACCACTACTACTATTTCTACTACAACTACCACTTCCACTACTACTACTACCACTACCACTGCCACTACCACTACCACTACCACTGCCACTACCACTACCACTTCCACTACCTCCACCACCACCACCACTACCACTACCACTACCACTACCACTACTACCACTACCACCACTACCACTACTACCACTACCACTATTACCACTACTACTACTTCTACTACAACTACCACTTCCACTATTACTACTACCATTACCACTACCACTACCACTACCACTACCACTACCACTACCACTACCACCACTACCACCACCACCACTTCCACTACCACTACTACCACTACTACTACCACTACCACTACTACTACTACCCTTACCACTACCCCTACCAGTACCAGTACCACTACCACCACTACTACTACTACTACTACTACTACTACTACCACTACCTCTACCGCTACCACTGCCACTATTGCGACTACTACTACTACCACTACTACGACTACTACCACTACCACTTCCACTACCACTACCATGACCACTACCACCACCACCACCACCACTACCACTACCACCACCACTACCACTACCACTACCACTACCACCACTACCACCACTACCACTACCACCACTACCCCTACTGCTACCCCTACCACTACCACTACTCCTACCACTAACTACTACTACTACTACTACTACTACTACTACTACTACTACTACTACCACTACGACTACTACTACTACTACTACCCTCAAATGTCCTCCACCTCTCAAATCTTTGGCTTCTGTCACTGGCTTCTCGCATCCTTTGGTATAGTTTTTGTCACTTTCCCTTTTGTACTTTCAGAAATCCCAAATGGAGAAACCCCCAAACCCGAACGCTGAAACCCCCAAACCCAAACCCAAACGCCGAAACTCCCAAACCCAAACGCCAAAATCCCCAAACCCACTCACATTTCTCCATCCCTCAGTTAGGATAACGTATATACTCCCTCCCTTAACGCTTGATTTTAATCTTTTTCTTAGCTTTTTTCGACTCTTCCGATTTCCATCTGCACATATATATTCAGGAATATATATATAGTTTTCTTCTGTGACCCCCGACACTCTCGGCTCTCTCTTTTTTATATATGCATATATGTATGTTTGGAGTGTTGAGTTTTGGGTTAATTTTGTTCTTATTTTTTTTTTCTCACTGCCTCTCTCGTTCTCTTGCTCAGAGTTTGCTGGATGATGGGAGGGTGACGAATGGGACTTCGATTGTGGATGATGGGTTTCAGTTAGTGTGTGGGAAGAAAAAGAAGGGGGCGAGTCAGTTGCCGAGTGGGCAGGATTCTAATTCATCTCCCGTAAGGTGGCGACAAAGGATAAGATCACTGGGACGAAATCGAAGACTCCATTTCATATACCGTCGATTCCGAGACCTCAACAGTAGTTAAAAATCTTTGTTAATAATGTGAGCCAACCGTTTGAGCATGTTTGGTTGTAGAAGAGCGAGGATGGTAATTGTAAAGAGTATATTCACCCGTTGGTTAGTAATCTCTGGTTTTCTTTAATCTTCATCTAATTAATTATTTGAAAGGCTTTGTTTTTTTAAGCTTGATATAGTTATAATGGCTTTGCTTGTAGTAGTTTCTTGGTTCTCTGTTCTTGGGTTGATTTCCTGTTTTGTTTATGATTGGTAGAGTTCTTTAATGGGTGCAGAAGCAGTTTTCGTATATGGATTTTGTCGATAAAGATAGTGAACTAAATTAGGTGATGCACGGAGCAGACCGTGATATTTTTTGGCTTCAAAGAGATTTTGGCATTTAAATCTGCAATAAGTTTGGCACTGGCCAGGTATTGTACTATAAAGATTACTGGTATTTGGAGTTAATTTCAGTTGCTCTTTCTGGAGATTGATTAATATGTATAATTTCTACACATGGAGAAGTAGTTTCTTATTTTCATTGGTATCTTAGCCTCAATATTTTGTTTCATTTTCATTCTTTTGGGATATTTGGTGTACATACTTTCAGTAGTGGTTCCAGATTTTTGTTAATTATGCTCTTTATTATTATGATTTTTTCCTGAACATTCCAAGACAAGGAAGTGATGCATCTAATAACTATTCGTGATCATAATGCCACTCCAAACCCTTATAAATATGTTCTTTTTACAATTACCATTTCCTGATTTATGTATGTTTAATTACTTTCTTAAGGTCTTGAATTTTTAAACATAAATGGAATTGGAGATATTGTAGTGTAATTCTGGATTAATCATTTCTTTATTGTCCTAGTTTATTTTATACGAACCATGTGTGAGGTTGGTAAATATTCTTAAAAATAAGCAGCTTTCATGGATCTATTAGCCTTTACCCCTGATCTTGTATTGGGAGTCTCTTGATTGAAGGACACTCCTCTTTACCTGAAATCTATTTGCAGTTTGCACTCTAGGCTGTTGAATAAATTCTTCATGTATGTTTGATATTTTAATACAATATATCAACTGGATGTATTTTTTTCTTACTTGGGTGATAATGTAATTTTTTATCTTCTCTATATATAAATATAAATCATGGGATTTCCGTAACAATAAATTCCTGCCTTGTAGTTGCTGACTAATTTTGTTTTTCTTATAATGCTTCAAATTTTGTCAATTGATATTCTGATGGTAACATAATACCATATGTGAGCAGTGATTATAGAACTAGGCTATAGTGATTTTCCTTTTAATTAGGAGTAACTATGAGCTGTGTTGTTACTCTTCTAAATTTTGAAATGCCTCCACCTACTAATTATTTAAACATTTATCTGCTATTATTTCATTATTGAATTATTTTTCTCTTTTTTCTTTGCCTCAGGCCTCAAGGGTACTGAAATTGGAGAGAAATAGTCTGGAGTATCTTCTACACCACTTTTGTGGAGTAACTGTAAATAAAGAGTTGGTTTTTTTCCCCTTACTGATATTCATTTCTTTAAAATTTTATCATTTTTCCACTTTTGCTGCATTTTCCTTTCTTGTATTATTTATGTCCTCAATATTTGCATGGTTTATTATGTGTGAACTGTTATAATTTGAGTGTGCTAGTTCTTCTCAACTGTGTATAGGGTGTAATCTCAGATTGTTGATGCTTAATAAAGACTTATGGTGTAATCTCAGATTCTTGTGCATTATTACATTTGATTCTTCATACGGTCGACAGGGTCCTATGCTACACAACATTCAATTAAATCAAGGAATGTTTTATGATTTAATTATGTATTTATTTTAATTGGATAACAATAAGTACTTTGTATCTTAACAAAATTTACATTTTGTTGTCTATGTAGGTTCGAGATCACCTCATGAGAAATCACATAGCATGGAAGGTGTAAGGTTCTACTACCTCTAATTGTAACTTTGATTGGTAAATAATATTTGCATCTCTAAAGTTTGATATAATTGTGCCTGTTTATTTCACTGTAAAATGTTAGATGTACCAGTCTGTGGTACCCTTTTGCAAATTGTTCATGAAATATCTATTTGCTGTAAATTAAGATTGTGACCCATTAGCAATTTATAATATTTTCAACTTTATGTGGTCTTTTGAGATGTTGGACCTTACCTTTTTAGTATGATTGATGAAGGGTATTAGCACATATCTTGGAGTAGCTCCCATTGTTGAATGTTTGGAAAAGCACCAACCTAATGTAGTAATAACTTCTCGTGTTGCAGATGCTGCCTTATTTTTGGTGCCAATGTTATGCATTTTGTTTATTCTCATACAAAATTAATTACTCTTAAGATATTTCCAAGTTTGCCAAGTAAAAAAAAAAAGGTTTGCTTTATAAAAATATAAAAAGAAGCAATGTTTCTTCCTTTCTTATCCATCTGTGTAAAACTATTATTGGAAAGGTTGTAATATTGGGTAGTGAGATCATTGAATGGGTAATTTTGCCTAAAAGTTTCATCACATCTCTTGATTGTGAGCAACATAACTAGAATTTTGCTTTACTAATTGTGTCATAGTTTGATTTAGACAGGATAATTTCTAAAGGATTCTTCTGTTGTATGAATAGATATATGAACTGGGTTGGAACTGGGACAATTTAGAACTTCTAGCACAGGGCAAAAACTTCATGTTATGATAAATGGCAGTGTAAGTAACATCTCATTCAATGGAAGTCTTAAAGGCAGTGCTAATATAACAATAAAACTTTTTCTATAAGCCCTGCTAATTTAAAATTGTATTTGTCCTCTGTTTTTGCTAGTCTACTTAGTTTTGTTTCCTCAACTGAAATATATGAGTACTGCCCTGTTTTTGTTTCTCAGGCAAGTAAAAAAGCCTTGGATCCAGTTGCTCCAGTTTATAAGTACTGCCTTGTATCAGTATCTAACATATTAACTTCAACATGCCAAAATGAGGTTAGCTGTCTCCATTTTCAGCGTTCAAGTCTAGTGCTAATCCATATTGCATTTTTTTTTCTACTTTTGGGTATAAACTTATATATGGCTCTTTCTTGCATGAAGTTTGGGGTGAATTTTAGTTAGTCATTTTAAAGTCAACACCATACGTTTGCTGTTTTAGCATGTTCGAGTTAATGCATTTTCTTTCCTGATCATTAATTTTTTTATTTGAACAACTGACCCATTGTTTCTCATTTAATATATTTTAATTAATACACTGTCTAGGTTGTTGATTTGAAAGATTCTGTAAGCTTTATTCTAAGAATAAACGAATTGTACTGAAAAGAACCAAATCTTGCACAAAGTCTAGGTTAATTTGAGAAAACCTAGCAAAAACTCCCAGAGTAGAAATTATAAACTTTAAACAGTAACCAAATTCTTCTATATATCCCTTCCAAGTATTCTCTTATACTATTTATAGACTAACAATAACACTTACTAGCCAACCAATGGAACTTGAGTAAATTTACAAGTCAACACACTAATCCTATATAGCTCTATTCAATATCTGATGCCTAACAAAATGTTTGCAGATCATATAGTTTTAGATGGCTTCTTTGATGTGATTACTGATTATTGGCATTTTAAGTTAATTTATATTGTAAATATATGCAGGTTTCTGCCAGTTTAGTCATGGTGCATTTGATTGAGAAATTAGCTGCTAGTGATACTGGAAGTTTATCTGTATCAATACTTCAGAAGATGAGCACCATGTCTAAAAAGGTTTGCTACTTCCCTTTTAATATTGGTATATTTAGTTTAGATAAATAGTTCAGGCATGTTGTCCTAAATTAATTGGGAAGTATTGAGCTCTTTGAGGACTCATTTTAACTAAAATCTTAACTGGAACTTGTTCACTTTCTTTCAGTTTTTCATAAATTTTAGGTAGCATAATATCTCTGTTTTTTTTAATTCCATTTGCAGCTTAAAAGTCATCATGCTTTCTCTGAATTGTTAGCCCAATATTCACAGAGAGGTTATAGGTACTAAATTCATTTTTTTTGTAAATCAAAGCATATTGATTCATGATACCATTATTGAACTTCTGAAAAAGCTTTGGATCTTATTTGTTTAATGGTCATTAACTACATGAGGTGTTCCTCTTATTTAGTATTTCAATTTATATTAGACTGAGCATAAACTTCTTAGTTGCATGAGTGATCTTTTTGAAAGTTTTTTTAAGTTATGATAGGTTTCTTACATTTTGTGGTGTATCTCTTTGTTTGGAGATAGAGTTCATCTCTTAAATTAACAAAATTTTCCTTTAGATTAGATTGTATTAGTGTTGATAATCCAAAAGTCTATTAGTAATAGCTTTGTCTTAATTTGTTATTGGTTTGTTTGTCTTTATTTTGTTAATAAGGTCTCATTACTTGGAAAAAGTAAACAATCACACAGTATGCTTAGAGGCTCTCCAGGTAACCTATTAGTTAGTTTGGAAATACCATGCTTTATGGTTGTCAGAAATTATTCTCTTGTAAGGAATCTAGGCATTACTTGAAGTACTCTGTATTTGGAATCTTGGATTTACTATTTGTATGCCTGTGTAGATGTATCAAGTTTTCAATGGTGGAATTAGCTATTTTTTGCTATTGATATTATATAATTCTAAATACATTTTCTTGTTAGAATTGTAGTTATTTATCTCGTGTGAAGTGAGGGCATGAGTGTGTATTAGGGTATGTGTTTTCGTTAGTTAGTTATACAGTTTATGAAAGATAAAATAGAAGCGAATAGAAGATCTGAGTAGTATCTGCTCAAGCATTTTCCATTGATTCTGCGACATGCTTCTGCAATGGTTGATTAACATTGACGTGATATCATTAAGTATAAAGTAACTAAGAAAAGACAATTCATTATCATTCTTTTTTCTTTCTCTGCATAGTGTTAATTTGTTTAACAACCCTTGTAATATTAATTATCAAGAATTGACAGAAGTTTAGGTTTATTAATTTAGGTAGGATTTTTAAAGATTGATTATAAGCCCCTGAAGTTTCGGTTTATTATAGCTTGGACTTTTAAGTATCTGTAGTTACTTCTGAACCACCTCTATGTGTTCTGCAAGGTGAGAGCTACATCAGTAACATGTTTTGTGGGCATAACTTCCTCTGTATTCTTCTCTCTTGCGAAGGAGAAATATGATTTCATTGTTTTTGCTGTGGTAAGCATTGATTATGTGTTTTTGACTTATTTCTCTTGGAAATTAATTATTTGCAGACAAGTTTATGCATTATAAGTAAGAGACTTTGCAGATTAATGCAGCCAAACAAGACAAGGTGCCTTCAGTTAGATCAGCTTCTTGTTGAGCCATTGGTGTCATTTCATGTTTTCATGAAGTTTTCCAGAGGTGATTTTAAATTTTTTTCATGCTTTCATGTTTCTTTGAGTTCGAAATATAGACAGAAGAATTACTAGAAACTTAAATGGTATAGTGCAGAGATCTTGAACAAATTGATTCACGCAGTGGAGATTAATACCTGCGACCCCTCAATATCGGTATTTCTCTTTTACTTTCAGTTTTTATAATAACCCTGCTCTCTAATTTGTTCATAAGGGAGTAATATTTTCCTGTACGTTTGTTGTTTCAGGTGCGAATAACTGCTTCTTGGGCTTTGGCAAACATATGTGATTCTATCCGGCATTGTATTGATACTCTTGCTTTGGAAGGCTCCACAGGTGGGTTATATGTTACAGAAGCTATTTATTATTTTCAACTACTTTATTTGAAAAGTTATTGATGTATTATACTTTTCCTTAGACTATACTGCAGTCTCTGAATCAGTGGTATTACTAACTGATTATACTGAAATGACAGCACATAACACCAAAATGAATCATCTGATAGTATCAACCGTGATAGTGCCCCTATGCTTAAACTAAAATGACAGCACATAAAGTATTGCATTTTTTTGTTGATTTTCTGATGATCTTTCGAAGTTCTTCTTTCATGTTGTTTCTTCAATTTCTTCTATTACTGATTCCATAGTATTGTTCCCTTGCAATATATGTATATATGAGTTGGCATGTTGTATTGGCTTCTTCTACTGTATATACTACTGGTATGTGGCCATCATTATTTTGTCTATAAGCTTGAATCACCAAAATACATGTTTCTCTCAGCACCATTGATCTATTTCTCTTCATTTTATTTGTAAATATGATTTTGTTTTTCAGCATTTGGGTTAACATTTATAACTTGAATTTCAAATTGGAAGGTCACTTTTGTTTTAATACTATGAAAATTTCAGGGTCATGTATAGTTTCATATGTAAATGATTTCTAAACATGAGCTCGCTAGCTTTGGCAGAGAAACTAGTTATGATAGTTTATATATAGCAGTACAGTATCTACAGTCCCAACTGACTGTTTTGAGTTATCAGACTCATCACCATAGAGAAATTCTCTACTGATTCTCTCTTATTTTATTGTTAATCTGAAAATTCCCTACCTCTTTCTTGATAGCTCTCTTATTTTATTGAACTAAAACAGATAAGTATTTATCTTAGTTTTCCATTTTCTTCTTTTGAAGTTTTCAATGTATCATTTAAGAAAAGACTGTAAGTTTGTTGTTGTGGTGGCAAGAACTTTT
This sequence comes from Humulus lupulus, assembly GCF_963169125.1. Classification (NCBI taxonomy): domain Eukaryota; kingdom Viridiplantae; phylum Streptophyta; class Magnoliopsida; order Rosales; family Cannabaceae; genus Humulus; species Humulus lupulus. The sequence continues at coordinate 61,059,877 of NC_084795.1, read as the reverse complement.
GTTCTTAATAATAAAATGACTTTTTTTTTTTTTTACAATGTGCAGCTATATTGAGATGATTTCTTTGGAGCAATTCTTGAAAACATTTTTAGTTGAGGCCTTTAGAATGGAAGAATGTATTTCACTAATTTTTGTATACATTTCTTGTTTTGTATTTAGTGATAAGGAATCTGAATTGGGCATAAATTATGTTGTAATATGATTTCTTAAGCCTAGACTAGTAGACTAAATATTGTAATTACATTTGAGTAATTGATAAAAATCTATTTATGTTACCTTATTTGTTTTCCTAGTTTTGTGTAAGTAAAAAAAGATTATGTTTCTCTAAGCTAATATAACACATGTGTTATACTAAAGTGTAGTATAACACAAAAAAAGTGTTATACTAAAGTGTAGCATAACAGAAAAAAAGTGTTATGCTAAAGTGTAGCACAACACAAAAAAAGTGTTATACAAAAGTGTAGTATAACACAAAAAAAGTATTATATAATCTACTATAAATAACATAATAAAAAATTTATCTATATATTAAAATAACATAGAAATTGTGTTATCGTTGACAGTACAATAACACTTCTGTATAACACCGA